>NC_134232.1:0-7500 GCF_965140235.1 Caretta caretta | reverse complement strand
TAGGGTTAGGGTTAGGGTTAGGGTTAGGGTTAGGGTTAGGGTTAGGGTTAGGGTTAGGGTTAGGGTTAGGGTTAGGGTTAGGGTTAGGGTTAGGGTTAGGGTTAGGGTTAGGGTTAGGGTTAGGGTTAGGGTTAGGGTTAGGGTTAGGGTTAGGGTTAGGGTTAGGGTTAGGGTTAGGGTTAGGGTTAGGGTTAGGGTTAGGGTTAGGGTTAGGGTTAGGGTTAGGGTTAGGGTTAGGGTTAGGGTTAGGGTTAGGGTTAGGGTTAGGGTTAGGGTTAGGGTTAGGGTTAGGGTTAGGGTTAGGGTTAGGGTTAGGGTTAGGGTTAGGGTTAGGGTTAGGGTTAGGGTTAGGGTTAGGGTTAGGGTTAGGGTTAGGGTTAGGGTTAGGGTTAGGGTTAGGGTTAGGGTTAGGGTTAGGGTTAGGGTTAGGGTTAGGGTTAGGGTTAGGGTTAGGGTTAGGGTTAGGGTTAGGGTTAGGGTTAGGGTTAGGGTTAGGGTTAGGGTTAGGGTTAGGGTTAGGGTTAGGGTTAGGGTTAGGGTTAGGGTTAGGGTTAGGGTTAGGGTTAGGGTTAGGGTTAGGGTTAGGGTTAGGGTTAGGGTTAGGGTTAGGGTTAGGGTTAGGGTTAGGGTTAGGGTTAGGGTTAGGGTTAGGGTTAGGGTTAGGGTTAGGGTTAGGGTTAGGGTTAGGGTTAGGGTTAGGGTTAGGGTTAGGGTTAGGGTTAGGGTTAGGGTTAGGGTTAGGGTTAGGGTTAGGGTTAGGGTTAGGGTTAGGGTTAGGGTTAGGGTTAGGGTTAGGGTTAGGGTTAGGGTTAGGGTTAGGGTTAGGGTTAGGGTTAGGGTTAGGGTTAGGGTTAGGGTTAGGGTTAGGGTTAGGGTTAGGGTTAGGGTTAGGGTTAGGGTTAGGGTTAGGGTTAGGGTTAGGGTTAGGGTTAGGGTTAGGGTTAGGGTTAGGGTTAGGGTTAGGGTTAGGGTTAGGGTTAGGGTTAGGGTTAGGGTTAGGGTTAGGGTTAGGGTTAGGGTTAGGGTTAGGGTTAGGGTTAGGGTTAGGGTTAGGGTTAGGGTTAGGGTTAGGGTTAGGGTTAGGGTTAGGGTTAGGGTTAGGGTTAGGGTTAGGGTTAGGGTTAGGGTTAGGGTTAGGGTTAGGGTTAGGGTTAGGGTTAGGGTTAGGGTTAGGGTTAGGGTTAGGGTTAGGGTTAGGGTTAGGGTTAGGGTTAGGGTTAGGGTTAGGGTTAGGGTTAGGGTTAGGGTTAGGGTTAGGGTTAGGGTTAGGGTTAGGGTTAGGGTTAGGGTTAGGGTTAGGGTTAGGGTTAGGGTTAGGGTTAGGGTTAGGGTTAGGGTTAGGGTTAGGGTTAGGGTTAGGGTTAGGGTTAGGGTTAGGGTTAGGGTTAGGGTTAGGGTTAGGGTTAGGGTTAGGGTTAGGGTTAGGGTTAGGGTTAGGGTTAGGGTTAGGGTTAGGGTTAGGGTTAGGGTTAGGGTTAGGGTTAGGGTTAGGGTTAGGGTTAGGGTTAGGGTTAGGGTTAGGGTTAGGGTTAGGGTTAGGGTTAGGGTTAGGGTTAGGGTTAGGGTTAGGGTTAGGGTTAGGGTTAGGGTTAGGGTTAGGGTTAGGGTTAGGGTTAGGGTTAGGGTTAGGGTTAGGGTTAGGGTTAGGGTTAGGGTTAGGGTTAGGGTTAGGGTTAGGGTTAGGGTTAGGGTTAGGGTTAGGGTTAGGGTTAGGGTTAGGGTTAGGGTTAGGGTTAGGGTTAGGGTTAGGGTTAGGGTTAGGGTTAGGGTTAGGGTTAGGGTTAGGGTTAGGGTTAGGGTTAGGGTTAGGGTTAGGGTTAGGGTTAGGGTTAGGGTTAGGGTTAGGGTTAGGGTTAGGGTTAGGGTTAGGGTTAGGGTTAGGGTTAGGGTTAGGGTTAGGGTTAGGGTTAGGGTTAGGGTTAGGGTTAGGGTTAGGGTTAGGGTTAGGGTTAGGGTTAGGGTTAGGGTTAGGGTTAGGGTTAGGGTTAGGGTTAGGGTTAGGGTTAGGGTTAGGGTTAGGGTTAGGGTTAGGGTTAGGGTTAGGGTTAGGGTTAGGGTTAGGGTTAGGGTTAGGGTTAGGGTTAGGGTTAGGGTTAGGGTTAGGGTTAGGGTTAGGGTTAGGGTTAGGGTTAGGGTTAGGGTTAGGGTTAGGGTTAGGGTTAGGGTTAGGGTTAGGGTTAGGGTTAGGGTTAGGGTTAGGGTTAGGGTTAGGGTTAGGGTTAGGGTTAGGGTTAGGGTTAGGGTTAGGGTTAGGGTTAGGGTTAGGGTTAGGGTTAGGGTTAGGGTTAGGGTTAGGGTTAGGGTTAGGGTTAGGGTTAGGGTTAGGGTTAGGGTTAGGGTTAGGGTTAGGGTTAGGGTTAGGGTTAGGGTTAGGGTTAGGGTTAGGGTTAGGGTTAGGGTTAGGGTTAGGGTTAGGGTTAGGGTTAGGGTTAGGGTTAGGGTTAGGGTTAGGGTTAGGGTTAGGGTTAGGGTTAGGGTTAGGGTTAGGGTTAGGGTTAGGGTTAGGGTTAGGGTTAGGGTTAGGGTTAGGGTTAGGGTTAGGGTTAGGGTTAGGGTTAGGGTTAGGGTTAGGGTTAGGGTTAGGGTTAGGGTTAGGGTTAGGGTTAGGGTTAGGGTTAGGGTTAGGGTTAGGGTTAGGGTTAGGGTTAGGGTTAGGGTTAGGGTTAGGGTTAGGGTTAGGGTTAGGGTTAGGGTTAGGGTTAGGGTTAGGGTTAGGGTTAGGGTTAGGGTTAGGGTTAGGGTTAGGGTTAGGGTTAGGGTTAGGGTTAGGGTTAGGGTTAGGGTTAGGGTTAGGGTTAGGGTTAGGGTTAGGGTTAGGGTTAGGGTTAGGGTTAGGGTTAGGGTTAGGGTTAGGGTTAGGGTTAGGGTTAGGGTTAGGGTTAGGGTTAGGGTTAGGGTTAGGGTTAGGGTTAGGGTTAGGGTTAGGGTTAGGGTTAGGGTTAGGGTTAGGGTTAGGGTTAGGGTTAGGGTTAGGGTTAGGGTTAGGGTTAGGGTTAGGGTTAGGGTTAGGGTTAGGGTTAGGGTTAGGGTTAGGGTTAGGGTTAGGGTTAGGGTTAGGGTTAGGGTTAGGGTTAGGGTTAGGGTTAGGGTTAGGGTTAGGGTTAGGGTTAGGGTTAGGGTTAGGGTTAGGGTTAGGGTTAGGGTTAGGGTTAGGGTTAGGGTTAGGGTTAGGGTTAGGGTTAGGGTTAGGGTTAGGGTTAGGGTTAGGGTTAGGGTTAGGGTTAGGGTTAGGGTTAGGGTTAGGGTTAGGGTTAGGGTTAGGGTTAGGGTTAGGGTTAGGGTTAGGGTTAGGGTTAGGGTTAGGGTTAGGGTTAGGGTTAGGGTTAGGGTTAGGGTTAGGGTTAGGGTTAGGGTTAGGGTTAGGGTTAGGGTTAGGGTTAGGGTTAGGGTTAGGGTTAGGGTTAGGGTTAGGGTTAGGGTTAGGGTTAGGGTTAGGGTTAGGGTTAGGGTTAGGGTTAGGGTTAGGGTTAGGGTTAGGGTTAGGGTTAGGGTTAGGGTTAGGGTTAGGGTTAGGGTTAGGGTTAGGGTTAGGGTTAGGGTTAGGGTTAGGGTTAGGGTTAGGGTTAGGGTTAGGGTTAGGGTTAGGGTTAGGGTTAGGGTTAGGGTTAGGGTTAGGGTTAGGGTTAGGGTTAGGGTTAGGGTTAGGGTTAGGGTTAGGGTTAGGGTTAGGGTTAGGGTTAGGGTTAGGGTTAGGGTTAGGGTTAGGGTTAGGGTTAGGGTTAGGGTTAGGGTTAGGGTTAGGGTTAGGGTTAGGGTTAGGGTTAGGGTTAGGGTTAGGGTTAGGGTTAGGGTTAGGGTTAGGGTTAGGGTTAGGGTTAGGGTTAGGGTTAGGGTTAGGGTTAGGGTTAGGGTTAGGGTTAGGGTTAGGGTTAGGGTTAGGGTTAGGGTTAGGGTTAGGGTTAGGGTTAGGGTTAGGGTTAGGGTTAGGGTTAGGGTTAGGGTTAGGGTTAGGGTTAGGGTTAGGGTTAGGGTTAGGGTTAGGGTTAGGGTTAGGGTTAGGGTTAGGGTTAGGGTTAGGGTTAGGGTTAGGGTTAGGGTTAGGGTTAGGGTTAGGGTTAGGGTTAGGGTTAGGGTTAGGGTTAGGGTTAGGGTTAGGGTTAGGGTTAGGGTTAGGGTTAGGGTTAGGGTTAGGGTTAGGGTTAGGGTTAGGGTTAGGGTTAGGGTTAGGGTTAGGGTTAGGGTTAGGGTTAGGGTTAGGGTTAGGGTTAGGGTTAGGGTTAGGGTTAGGGTTAGGGTTAGGGTTAGGGTTAGGGTTAGGGTTAGGGTTAGGGTTAGGGTTAGGGTTAGGGTTAGGGTTAGGGTTAGGGTTAGGGTTAGGGTTAGGGTTAGGGTTAGGGTTAGGGTTAGGGTTAGGGTTAGGGTTAGGGTTAGGGTTAGGGTTAGGGTTAGGGTTAGGGTTAGGGTTAGGGTTAGGGTTAGGGTTAGGGTTAGGGTTAGGGTTAGGGTTAGGGTTAGGGTTAGGGTTAGGGTTAGGGTTAGGGTTAGGGTTAGGGTTAGGGTTAGGGTTAGGGTTAGGGTTAGGGTTAGGGTTAGGGTTAGGGTTAGGGTTAGGGTTAGGGTTAGGGTTAGGGTTAGGGTTAGGGTTAGGGTTAGGGTTAGGGTTAGGGTTAGGGTTAGGGTTAGGGTTAGGGTTAGGGTTAGGGTTAGGGTTAGGGTTAGGGTTAGGGTTAGGGTTAGGGTTAGGGTTAGGGTTAGGGTTAGGGTTAGGGTTAGGGTTAGGGTTAGGGTTAGGGTTAGGGTTAGGGTTAGGGTTAGGGTTAGGGTTAGGGTTAGGGTTAGGGTTAGGGTTAGGGTTAGGGTTAGGGTTAGGGTTAGGGTTAGGGTTAGGGTTAGGGTTAGGGTTAGGGTTAGGGTTAGGGTTAGGGTTAGGGTTAGGGTTAGGGTTAGGGTTAGGGTTAGGGTTAGGGTTAGGGTTAGGGTTAGGGTTAGGGTTAGGGTTAGGGTTAGGGTTAGGGTTAGGGTTAGGGTTAGGGTTAGGGTTAGGGTTAGGGTTAGGGTTAGGGTTAGGGTTAGGGTTAGGGTTAGGGTTAGGGTTAGGGTTAGGGTTAGGGTTAGGGTTAGGGTTAGGGTTAGGGTTAGGGTTAGGGTTAGGGTTAGGGTTAGGGTTAGGGTTAGGGTTAGGGTTAGGGTTAGGGTTAGGGTTAGGGTTAGGGTTAGGGTTAGGGTTAGGGTTAGGGTTAGGGTTAGGGTTAGGGTTAGGGTTAGGGTTAGGGTTAGGGTTAGGGTTAGGGTTAGGGTTAGGGTTAGGGTTAGGGTTAGGGTTAGGGTTAGGGTTAGGGTTAGGGTTAGGGTTAGGGTTAGGGTTAGGGTTAGGGTTAGGGTTAGGGTTAGGGTTAGGGTTAGGGTTAGGGTTAGGGTTAGGGTTAGGGTTAGGGTTAGGGTTAGGGTTAGGGTTAGGGTTAGGGTTAGGGTTAGGGTTAGGGTTAGGGTTAGGGTTAGGGTTAGGGTTAGGGTTAGGGTTAGGGTTAGGGTTAGGGTTAGGGTTAGGGTTAGGGTTAGGGTTAGGGTTAGGGTTAGGGTTAGGGTTAGGGTTCAGGGTTAGGGTTAGGGTTAGGGTTAGGGTTAGGGTTAGGGTTAGGGTTAGGGTTAGGGTTAGGGTTAGGGTTAGGGTTAGGGTTAGGGTTAGGGTTAGGGTTAGGGTTAGGGTTAGGGTTAGGGTTAGGGTTAGGGTTAGGGTTAGGGTTAGGGTTAGGGTTAGGGTTAGGGTTAGGGTTAGGGTTAGGGTTAGGGTTAGGGTTAGGGTTAGGGTTAGGGTTAGGGTTAGGGTTAGGGTTAGGGTTAGGGTTAGGGTTAGGGTTAGGGTTAGGGTTAGGGTTAGGGTTAGGGTTAGGGTTAGGGTTAGGGTTAGGGTTAGGGTTAGGGTTAGGGTTAGGGTTAGGGTTAGGGTTAGGGTTAGGGTTAGGGTTAGGGTTAGGGTTAGGGTTAGGGTTAGGGTTAGGGTTAGGGTTAGGGTTAGGGTTAGGGTTAGGGTTAGGGTTAGGGTTAGGGTTAGGGTTAGGGTTAGGGTTAGGGTTAGGGTTAGGGTTAGGGTTAGGGTTAGGGTTAGGGTTAGGGTTAGGGTTAGGGTTAGGGTTAGGGTTAGGGTTAGGGTTAGGGTTAGGGTTAGGGTTAGGGTTAGGGTTAGGGTTAGGGTTAGGGTTAGGGTTAGGGTTAGGGTTAGGGTTAGGGTTAGGGTTAGGGTTAGGGTTAGGGTTAGGGTTAGGGTTAGGGTTAGGGTTAGGGTTAGGGTTAGGGTTAGGGTTAGGGTTAGGGTTAGGGTTAGGGTTAGGGTTAGGGTTAGGGTTAGGGTTAGGGTTAGGGTTAGGGTTAGGGTTAGGGTTAGGGTTAGGGTTAGGGTTAGGGTTAGGGTTAGGGTTAGGGTTAGGGTTAGGGTTAGGGTTAGGGTTAGGGTTAGGGTTAGGGTTAGGGTTAGGGTTAGGGTTAGGGTTAGGGTTAGGGTTAGGGTTAGGGTTAGGGTTAGGGTTAGGGTTAGGGTTAGGGTTAGGGTTAGGGTTAGGGTTAGGGTTAGGGTTAGGGTTAGGGTTAGGGTTAGGGTTAGGGTTAGGGTTAGGGTTAGGGTTAGGGTTAGGGTTAGGGTTAGGGTTAGGGTTAGGGTTAGGGTTAGGGTTAGGGTTAGGGTTAGGGTTAGGGTTAGGGTTAGGGTTAGGGTTAGGGTTAGGGTTAGGGTTAGGGTTAGGGTTAGGGTTAGGGTTAGGGTTAGGGTTAGGGTTAGGGTTAGGGTTAGGGTTAGGGTTAGGGTTAGGGTTAGGGTTAGGGTTAGGGTTAGGGTTAGGGTTAGGGTTAGGGTTAGGGTTAGGGTTAGGGTTAGGGTTAGGGTTAGGGTTAGGGTTAGGGTTAGGGTTAGGGTTAGGGTTAGGGTTAGGGTTAGGGTTAGGGTTAGGGTTAGGGTTAGGGTTAGGGTTAGGGTTAGGGTTAGGGTTAGGGTTAGGGTTAGGGTTAGGGTTAGGGTTAGGGTTAGGGTTAGGGTTAGGGTTAGGGTTAGGGTTAGGGTTAGGGTTAGGGTTAGGGTTAGGGTTAGGGTTAGGGTTAGGGTTAGGGTTAGGGTTAGGGTTAGGGTTAGGGTTAGGGTTAGGGTTAGGGTTAGGGTTAGGGTTAGGGTTAGGGTTAGGGTTAGGGTTAGGGTTAGGGTTAGGGTTAGGGTTAGGGTTAGGGTTAGGGTTAGGGTTAGGGTTAGGGTTAGGGTTAGGGTTAGGGTTAGGGTTAGGGTTAGGGTTAGGGTTAGGGTTAGGGTTAGGGTTAGGGTTAGGGTTAGGGTTAGGGTTAGGGTTAGGGTTAGGGTTAGGGTTAGGGTTAGGGTTAGGGTTAGGGTTAGGGTTAGGGTTAGGGTTAGGGTTAGGGTTAGGGTTAGGGTTAGGGTTAGGGTTAGGGTTAGGGTTAGGGTTAGGGTTAGGGTTAGGGTTAGGGTTAGGGTTAGGGTTAGGGTTAGGGTTAGGGTTAGGGTTAGGGTTAGGGTTAGGGTTAGGGTTAGGGTTAGGGTTAGGGTTAGGGTTAGGGTTAGGG
>NC_134231.1:17547015-17550438 GCF_965140235.1 Caretta caretta | reverse complement strand
TAACCCTAACCCTAACCCTAACCCTAACCCTAACCCTAACCCTAACCCTAACCCTAACCCTAACCCTAACCCTAACCCTAACCCTAACCCTAACCCTAACCCTAACCCTAACCCTAACCCTAACCCTAACCCTAACCCTAACCCTAACCCTAACCCTAACCCTAACCCTAACCCTAACCCTAACCCTAACCCTAACCCTAACCCTAACCCTAACCCTAACCCTAACCCTAACCCTAACCCTAACCCTAACCCTAACCCTAACCCTAACCCTAACCCTAACCCTAACCCTAACCCTAACCCTAACCCTAACCCTAACCCTAACCCTAACCCTAACCCTAACCCTAACCCTAACCCTAACCCTAACCCTAACCCTAACCCTAACCCTAACCCTAACCCTAACCCTAACCCTAACCCTAACCCTAACCCTAACCCTAACCCTAACCCTAACCCTAACCCTAACCCTAACCCTAACCCTAACCCTAACCCTAACCCTAACCCTAACCCTAACCCTAACCCTAACCCTAACCCTAACCCTAACCCTAACCCTAACCCTAACCCTAACCCTAACCCTAACCCTAACCCTAACCCTAACCCTAACCCTAACCCTAACCCTAACCCTAACCCTAACCCTAACCCTAACCCTAACCCTAACCCTAACCCTAACCCTAACCCTAACCCTAACCCTAACCCTAACCCTAACCCTAACCCTAACCCTAACCCTAACCCTAACCCTAACCCTAACCCTAACCCTAACCCTAACCCTAACCCTAACCCTAACCCTAACCCTAACCCTAACCCTAACCCTAACCCTAACCCTAACCCTAACCCTAACCCTAACCCTAACCCTAACCCTAACCCTAACCCTAACCCTAACCCTAACCCTAACCCTAACCCTAACCCTAACCCTAACCCTAACCCTAACCCTAACCCTAACCCTAACCCTAACCCTAACCCTAACCCTAACCCTAACCCTAACCCTAACCCTAACCCTAACCCTAACCCTAACCCTAACCCTAACCCTAACCCTAACCCTAACCCTAACCCTAACCCTAACCCTAACCCTAACCCTAACCCTAACCCTAACCCTAACCCTAACCCTAACCCTAACCCTAACCCTAACCCTAACCCTAACCCTAACCCTAACCCTAACCCTAACCCTAACCCTAACCCTAACCCTAACCCTAACCCTAACCCTAACCCTAACCCTAACCCTAACCCTAACCCTAACCCTAACCCTAACCCTAACCCTAACCCTAACCCTAACCCTAACCCTAACCCTAACCCTAACCCTAACCCTAACCCTAACCCTAACCCTAACCCTAACCCTAACCCTAACCCTAACCCTAACCCTAACCCTAACCCTAACCCTAACCCTAACCCTAACCCTAACCCTAACCCTAACCCTAACCCTAACCCTAACCCTAACCCTAACCCTAACCCTAACCCTAACCCTAACCCTAACCCTAACCCTAACCCTAACCCTAACCCTAACCCTAACCCTAACCCTAACCCTAACCCTAACCCTAACCCTAACCCTAACCCTAACCCTAACCCTAACCCTAACCCTAACCCTAACCCTAACCCTAACCCTAACCCTAACCCTAACCCTAACCCTAACCCTAACCCTAACCCTAACCCTAACCCTAACCCTAACCCTAACCCTAACCCTAACCCTAACCCTAACCCTAACCCTAACCCTAACCCTAACCCTAACCCTAACCCTAACCCTAACCCTAACCCTAACCCTAACCCTAACCCTAACCCTAACCCTAACCCTAACCCTAACCCTAACCCTAACCCTAACCCTAACCCTAACCCTAACCCTAACCCTAACCCTAACCCTAACCCTAACCCTAACCCTAACCCTAACCCTAACCCTAACCCTAACCCTAACCCTAACCCTAACCCTAACCCTAACCCTAACCCTAACCCTAACCCTAACCCTAACCCTAACCCTAACCCTAACCCTAACCCTAACCCTAACCCTAACCCTAACCCTAACCCTAACCCTAACCCTAACCCTAACCCTAACCCTAACCCTAACCCTAACCCTAACCCTAACCCTAACCCTAACCCTAACCCTAACCCTAACCCTAACCCTAACCCTAACCCTAACCCTAACCCTAACCCTAACCCTAACCCTAACCCTAACCCTAACCCTAACCCTAACCCTAACCCTAACCCTAACCCTAACCCTAACCCTAACCCTAACCCTAACCCTAACCCTAACCCTAACCCTAACCCTAACCCTAACCCTAACCCTAACCCTAACCCTAACCCTAACCCTAACCCTAACCCTAACCCTAACCCTAACCCTAACCCTAACCCTAACCCTAACCCTAACCCTAACCCTAACCCTAACCCTAACCCTAACCCTAACCCTAACCCTAACCCTAACCCTAACCCTAACCCTAACCCTAACCCTAACCCTAACCCTAACCCTAACCCTAACCCTAACCCTAACCCTAACCCTAACCCTAACCCTAACCCTAACCCTAACCCTAACCCTAACCCTAACCCTAACCCTAACCCTAACCCTAACCCTAACCCTAACCCTAACCCTAACCCTAACCCTAACCCTAACCCTAACCCTAACCCTAACCCTAACCCTAACCCTAACCCTAACCCTAACCCTAACCCTAACCCTAACCCTAACCCTAACCCTAACCCTAACCCTAACCCTAACCCTAACCCTAACCCTAACCCTAACCCTAACCCTAACCCTAACCCTAACCCTAACCCTAACCCTAACCCTAACCCTAACCCTAACCCTAACCCTAACCCTAACCCTAACCCTAACCCTAACCCTAACCCTAACCCTAACCCTAACCCTAACCCTAACCCTAACCCTAACCCTAACCCTAACCCTAACCCTAACCCTAACCCTAACCCTAACCCTAACCCTAACCCTAACCCTAACCCTAACCCTAACCCTAACCCTAACCCTAACCCTAACCCTAACCCTAACCCTAACCCTAACCCTAACCCTAACCCTAACCCTAACCCTAACCCTAACCCTAACCCTAACCCTAACCCTAACCCTAACCCTAACCCTAACCCTAACCCTAACCCTAACCCTAACCCTAACCCTAACCCTAACCCTAACCCTAACCCTAACCCTAACCCTAACCCTAACCCTAACCCTAACCCTAACCCTAACCCTAACCCTAACCCTAACCCTAACCCTAACCCTAACCCTAACCCTAACCCTAACCCTAACCCTAACCCTAACCCTAACCCTAACCCTAACCCTAACCCTAACCCTAACCCTAACCCTAACCCTAACCCTAACCCTAACCCTAACCCTAACCCTAACCCTAACCCTAACCCTAACCCTAACCCTAACCCTAACCCTAACCCTAACCCTAACCCTAACCCTAACCCTAACCCTAACCCTAACCCTAACCCTAACCCTAACCCTAA